>NC_057799.1:557781514-557787054 GCF_018294505.1 Triticum aestivum
CTCACTGTTCATCCAAACCCCATGCAACGCTCACTGTTCATCCAGAGGCAGCATCGATCGGCTTCAGTTAGCAGCAGTAGCGAAGGAATCGCTCAATCGCTCGGGTTCAGTTAGGCGACACCTCGCTCGGGTTCAGTTAGAGCCCAACGCCTCGCACACACGCGCGTACATGTACGAGAGAAACGCGCATCCCTCGGCCCCCGACCACCCACCGTAACCAGGAACTTCCCGAAATTTTCCTCACCCTCGCTTCTACCACGGTTTTTTCCGTCATGGACGGCCCAAAGAATGTCATGCAGCTGCGTCTCCGGCCCGCCAAGGACGGAAAGCCCATTTTATGTCATGATTTTTTGTCATAGAAGTAGCAGCCCACCATATCTATGATGATACCGGGTTTTGTCACAATTATCGTCATAGAAGTGTCATAAGTATGACAGAAAAAAATTCGTTCGGCCCAAAATGTCACGGATGTGTCTTTTTTTTTGTAGTGGTCGATAGCTGCCTCTGTGACGGGGATTGCAAACGCATGGCCGCAGTCTCCAAGATCCTTTGATCGCACCCTGGGCCAGCCAGACGCCTTGACATCCGCATGTTCAGTACCAACTGCAAGTTCCAACCCAAGTTTGACGAGTGGTTCTTATCCCCCGCCCTAGATCAGCTCGAGGAGCTCAGCTTTGAAGCTGGACGATGTCGCTCTCTGCCGCCGTCCGCGCTCCGCCTCATGCCAACGCTGCGCTGTGCCAGCTTCAGCTCCTGCTATCTTCCCCAGATTATTGCCGCGCCCGCCCTTCTTCTCCCTCAACTCAAGCGGCTCGACCTCTTCGACGTTGTCATCTCGAAGAAGGCTATGGAGCACCTGCTCCGCAGCTGTACTGCGCGTACCTTCGTCTTGAGCAGATCCACGGGTTCATTAGCCTCCACATCGCCTCGACGAATCTCCGATGCATTTATGAGTCTTGCTGGCCCCGCAACAAGACATCAGTTGGGAAGAGATCACTCCAGCTGTTCCATGTTATGATCATTGAGAATGCGCCTTTCCTTGAGAGATTGCTTGTATCGGATTTAGAAGGTCCAACAAAAATCAGGGTCATTGGCGCGCCGAAATTGACAGCGTTGGTGTACTCGTCTGCCAAATTCTCCGAACTCTTTTATGGATCCGTAATCGTTCAGGTACATCACTCATCTTCTTCTCCATCTTCTTGAAATTTAGTACCGGAGGGGTTACCGGAACCCCCTCATACGTCTCCAATGTATCTATAATTTTTTATTGTTCCATGCTATTATATTACCCTTTTTGGATGTTTATGGGCTTACTTTACACATTTATATCATTTTTCGGACTAATCTACTAACCGGAGGCCCAGCCCGTATTGCTGTTTTTTTGCCTATTTCAGTGTTTCGAAGAAAAGGAATATCAAACGGAGTCCAAACGGAATGAAACCTTCGGGAGTGTGATTTTTGGAACGAACGTGATCCAGAGGACTTGGAGTGGAAGTCAAGAAACAATCGAGGCAGCCACGAGGGTGGAGGGGCGCCCCCCCTACTGGGCGTGCCCCCTATCTTGTGGGCCCCTCGGGTATCCACCGACCTACTTCTTCCTCCTATATATACCCATGTACCCCGAAAACATCAGAGGCGACCACGAAAAACTATTACCACCACCGTAACCTTCTGTATCCGCGAGATCCCATCTTGGAGCCTTCACCGGCGCTCCGCCGGAGGGGGAATCGACCATGGAGGGCTTCTACATCAACACCATAGCCTCTCCGATGAGTTGTGAGTAGTTTACCATAGACCTTCGGGTCCATAGTTATTAGCTAGATGGCTTCTTCTCTCTCTTTTAATCTCAATACAAAGTTCTCCTCGATCTTCTTGGAGATCTATTCGATGTAACTCTTTTTGCGGTGTGCTTGTCGAGACCCGATGAATTGTGAGTTTATGATCAAGTTTATCTATGAGAAATATTTGAATCTCCTCTGAATTCTTTTATGTGTGATTAAGTTATCTTTGCAAGTCTCTTCGAATTATCAGTTTGGTTTGGCCTACTAGATTGATCTTTCTTGCAATGGGAGAAGTGCTTAGCTTTGGGTTCAATCTTGCGGTGTCCTTTCCCAATGACAGCAGGGGCAGCAAGGCACGTATTGTATTGTTGCCATCGAGGATAAAAAGATGGGGTTTATATCATATTGCATGAGTTTATCCCTCTACATCATGTCATCTTTCTTAATGCGTTACTCTGTTCTTTATGAACTTAATACTCTAGATGCATGCTGGATAGCGGTCGATGTGTGGAGTAATAGTAGTAGATGCAGGCAGGAGTCGGTCTTCTTGTCACGGACATGATACCTATATACATGATTATGCCTAGATAATCTCATAATCATTCTCTTTTCTATCAATTGTTCGACAGTAATTTGTTCACCCACCGTAATACTTATGCTATCTTGAGAGAAGCCGCTAGTGAAACCTATGGCCCCCGGGTCTATCTCTTATCATATAAGCTTTCAATCTACCTTTATTTGCATCTTTACTTTTCTTATCTATATCATAAAATACCAAAAATATATTTATCTTATCATATTATCTCTATCAGATCTCACTTTCGCAAGTGGCCGTGAAGGGATTGACAACCCCTTTATTGCGTTGGTTGTGAGTTCTTGTTTGTCTGTGTAGGTGCGTGGGACTTTTGAGGAGCCTCCTCCTGGATTGATACCTTGGTTCTCAAAAACTGAGGGAAATAATTATGCTACTATGGCTGCATCACCCTTTCCTCTTCAAGGAAAACCAACGCAAGCTCAAGACGTAGCACTCTCTTCCAGAAAATGATTCCCACAAGCTTGACCCAGTCTATGCCCACAGTGAAGATCTTGGCAATAAAATCTATCGGCCCCAATCTGGATCAAGTTGTCGGATTCCTTACATGCTTTCCGTGCACGGAGAAGCTACTCATGGAGGTGAAACTTCTTTCCTATTAGTAAACGGTAATCACAACGTAGCTCAATTTTTTCGTAATTTTCCCAAATTACGATGACAAGTGTAGTGTTCAAAACTGCATCTACGCACTACACCGAAAGAAATGTTTTTAGTATTTTTTCTCACGTGATCGCCTGCATCGTTTTTATGCTGTACTACTATAGTAGCCTAGGCTAGTCATAGTGGAAAGTAACTTAGACTACTCCAGTAACTCTATGGTTACCCTAAGAGCACGTACTACCTCCGTCCTGGTTTACTCTTCCTATTTTGTAGTATCAAAATTTGACCATATATCGTTGGATTCATATTTGAACATAATTTCAAATGGTGTAATTTTTAGTGACATGCATTGGCATTTTTTTAGGTAAATCTATGGTCAAAATTTTATACTAAATATGAGGTAGTACTCCCTTCGTCCCAAAATTCTTTTCTTATATTTGTTTAGATACAGATGTATCTAACACTAAAATGTAACTAGATACATCCGTATTTAGAAAAATTTAGGACAAGAATTTTGGGACGGAGGGAGTACAAAAGTGGGCTATGTAGGCCAAAACACGTGCCAAATTCACTTGTGATGCATTTGGCATCGATGCCCCTCCATTGCTCACCTGGTGCCCCAATCTGGATCACCTACTTTGCTCTGGTGCCAAATTAACTCGCGCAATGAAAAAACACTTGCGTGGGAGAGAGAGAGGACTGAGGCAATAAAAAAACACTTGTTTGGGAGAGTGAGAGGCTGGTGCAGTTGGTTTGATTGATTTGTTTATACATGTGGGTCTGTGTGCACAGCGGTGCCAACTCTCTCACATTGCGAGAGCGGTGCCAAAATCTTTTGATTTGACATCGATGCCTATTATGTGGCATACTTTTGCAAAATATGGCATCGGCCACATAGTGGAAGGCAACAAATGCCCAATCTCTTCACGTGCTCCTAGGTAAATGAGAGGAAACAAAAAGAGAGAGAGAGAGTGAAAAAATATCACTAGCCAGCCAACCCTATCGTATGAGCGAATGATATTGGTACCTGATGACACGGAAATCTTATATAGCCAGCTCCTCTAATATGTTCTCTTCTTTTGCAGATAAAAAAATACCCAAAAGTGAAAAATGTGCTGCACTATAACAATCTCATCGAATGCCTTGATCTCCATCTTACAGAAATTGATTTGATCGACTACCGAGGCAGCACATCTGAGATTAAATTGGCCAGGTTCTTTGTTCTGGAGGCAAGTGTGCTCAAGGTAATGAGGTTTGGTGTTCTCTGGCGCAACAATGAATGGTGTGCTGATCACCGCAAGCGTCTAAGCCTAAATGACAAAGTCTCCGCAGAAGCTGAATTTGTTTTTGAAACATCAAGTGGCCAGAGACTCGAAAACTTATTTGCCCATTAGTTACTTGTCAGGGCGGTGGATTTTATTTTGTACGATAATGCTGCATCCACCTAAACTAACAAAAGTTCTTACGTAAACTTCCTAGTAATTCCCTCTTCGTAGGTGGAGCATTACTCCTAACATTTGTAATATCAGTTTGAAACTTGTAATATTGCCTTGTCCTATTCCTGCGTTTTCAAAATCCTGCGAATCAAACAGGTCCTGAGTTGGTGATGATGTTGTGCCTCCCATCTTTCACCAATAGCCGTCGGATCTAGATCTGACGCATACAAACCAAACTTCTCCATTTTTGCAAAAAGATGCCTGCACTTGTTCCCTATTTACAAACAACTCCTTGTCTCTCACAATCAGCCTTATCTCCTCCCCACCACATCTAGAAGGCCATGGAAAAATCTGGCGCGATGGCCCTGCCGGCGCCGTTCACCCCCAATCTTGGTGTTCCGTGCAATGCACGGGCATCTACACACGGGAAATTATGTCGAACAGGGCTAGTTGTAAGCAGGCTAGCTCTACAGTTGTAACACCCCGGATGTAACTATCCATATTTGTAACTTCAACTCTTGCCATTTTCGGCTATGTGTTATGATATTCCCTTCGTGGTCGGGTTTTGTTTGTCGTTTTGTATTTTTTTTCATGTCATGCATCTCATACCATGTCATCAAGTGCATTGCATTTGCATACGTGTCCGTCTCATGCATCCGAGCATTTTCCCCGTTGTCCGTTTTGCAATCCGGCGCTCCCACCTCCTCCGGTGCACCCCTCTTGTTTCTTTTCATGAGCGGGTGTTAAACGTTCTCGGAATGGACCGAGGTTTGTCAAGTGGCCTTGGTATACCACCGGTAGGCCACCGATCAAGTTTCGTTCCATTTGGAGGTCGTTTGGTACTCCAACGGTTAACCGGGCATCCGCATAGTCCTTTTGTGTGTTGCAGCAAAAGCCCCCTCATAACCAGCCCAAAACCCACCAAACTTTCTTCCATGCTGTAGGTCGTTCGATCACGATCGTGTGGGCGAAAACCACACCTCATTTAGACTCTCCTAGCTCCCTCTAGCTATATATATGCATCCCCTCCCGAAAACATTCGCAGTCCAAACCCTAAGTTTCGCCCTCTCTACGGCCGGACGTGTCCGCCGCCACCGGACACCTCCCCGCCGCCGCGCCCGGCGAACCGGA